>NC_054705.1:31134044-31151618 GCF_016097555.1 Gigantopelta aegis | reverse complement strand
AAAATGAGAAAAGCCCTGGCTCAATGGATTCATGCGGTTTTCAAATTCTTTTGGGCGATTTAGGACTTACATAGTCATCAATAATTAGTATACTGTTAAAGAAATGTCAAATGTTCAAAAACTTGGTATAATTACCTGTATCCTAAGGACAAAACAAACCAAAACAGTTTCTTAAAAATTGGAGACCTATATCGCTATTAAATTGCTACATATAAAATGGTGGCTGCAGGCTGTATTGCTAATAGAATTAAAAACCAGTGCTAGATGAAAAATAATAGATAAAGATCAAACAGGTTTTATTAAAAACAGATACATTGGAGAAAATATCCGTATTATATATGACATAATGCAGTATACTGAATTACATAAAATACCCGGCCTTCAAGTTCTTGTAGATTTCGAGAAAGCATTTGATTCGTTATTTTGGTCTTTTATTAATAAACTATTGGGTATATTTAATTTTAAAACATCTAGAAAAAGTTGGATTGAAACATTCTACAAAAACTCAATGTCTAGAATCATACAAAATGGTTATCTTTCAGACTCTTTTAAGCTGCAAAGGGGATGCAGGCAAGGAGATCCTCTCTCACGATATATTTTCATAATCTGCGCTGAAATTTTAAGTATTTTGGTAAGAAACAACAAAAGTATTGTGACGACCGAGCTTCTGAATGTTTTGTGAATGGCTGGTAATAAACTCCCAAATAAGTATAGAAGGCAAAGATGACAACAAATTTGTAAAGTTCAATCATTTATTATGTAACAACACGGTTAAATAGTTTTCCATCAGTCTCAATAAAATGCTTCTTGCACTTCATTATATTATTTGTATATCAATCAGTATTTGGTATCAACGAGCACTTTCAGGTCATACACATTGACCAATATGTCATTAAATGTTACTAAAACTAACATTGTCTCAGCTATATACATTCATTAAGGTAAGTAGTATTCAGGTTACTTATTTTATCATTAACCTACATTATGCAACTACACAACTATTTCCATTATAACTAAATTTCTGTTTACTTATACTAACTTCAGATGTGCTAGTTTAATATATTGCTTTTCTTTAATACTACAGTTCACTACACTATCTCTAATACTCTCACTACTTCCTTCTACTTGAGTACTATATTTCTCTACTCAGTGGCACTACATCACTCTGCCACTTCAACACTATAATAACTACACAGGGTGGCACTACATCACCCTCAACTACTACTTAAACACTATAAACAACAGGGTGGCACTACATCACCCTCAACTACCACTTAAACACTATAAACTCGGTAGGGTGGCACTACATCACCCACAACTACTTCTTAAACACTATAAACTCAGTAGGGTGTCACTACATCACCCACAATTACTTCAACTACATTTTACTTCTCACTCTTAACTACTTCTACACTATCTTCTCTTATACACAGTGTGAACTACCTCACTTTTCACTACTTCAGCAATATATTAAACTACACTTAACTTCTATTTCAATACTTCTCACTTTTCAATACTTCTATTCTAGCTTCTCTTATACACCGAGTGAACTACCTCACTTTTCACTACTTCAGCAATATATTAAAGTACACTTTTCACAGTAAATACCATAGCACTTCTGGGCTCTCAGTTTATTGAAGGCTAACCTATATCTAAATATTAAATTTTTAATTAATTATTATTGCCAAATATAATTATCATGTTTATTGATGATACTTATTAGTGAGAATGGCTATCTAATCCCAACTCTATTTAAAAACCCACAATTTTAGAAAATAAACAAAATGGGTTCCAACCCACCTAATGTAAGGGTAAAGCCAGACTGACGGCCAGTAAGGTCAAGGTCAAGGTCAAAGGGTTTTACGTGCACATTCAGAGCAAGCTGTTGTAGCGCACGCCTGTCATGGGCACAAGAGCCGGCTCGTCCGTCCGTGACAGGAAAGGTGGGGGGGGGGGGGGGGGGGACCGCCTGCACTGGCAGGTGCAAGGGAGCACCAGCAGCCCGATTAAATCGGTAGCAGGCGGGACGGCCAGCGTTAAACGCTGCCTTTTTATAACTTTATAATCAGCGAAAAATTCAGCGTGCTGGTAAAATCAGCTTGCTGAATCAGCGCACTGGGAGGGTATTCACGTCTAAAACAACCAAAATCAGCCGACTGAAATCAGCGGAGCCGAATCGGCCCCCTGTTTGGCTGGGTAAGGCTAGTCACGCTAAAAGTATACCCGACTTCCCTATTACTGGTGTAAACTAATACCTCAATAAATTATCTAAATAAACATATACAGTAAATTCTAATCTCATTCATGTTCCTACAAAAATAATAATTTAAACTTTGGCTTTCCAAAGTTAGTTGTATTTACCGCTAAAAAGTTTGACAGCTGTGACCCGGATGTGCAATAAATATCATTCTTGAAGGTCACGGTCAACTCTGCCATAACCGCCATTTGCAAGTGCGTGAGCATATAAACATGATTTGTTAAACACTCGGAAGTGACAAGAAACTTCGTGCCACGACATGACATCATTGGAATATGAATTTGGAATGTACACAAGTAATAATTACATCATTTAAAAGGATCGATATTCGCCCAAACGTAATAAAATGGACATAAAAGACTTTTTAAGTTGGCGCTAATGGTCTCATACCGGAGTTATGTGCAGGGGACAATATTTCGAAATCTGAGGTAACCGGAAGTCTGTTAACGTGGTTTTTACCAAGGTAACCAATCGTTCGGTTACGTGAATTATATTTGCGTAACCTGTGGGTTACCTCAAAGTTACGTTGAAATTTTATTTTAAATACATAATTGTTTGCTCAAACAAAGTTAAAACAAAATGAAAAAAAACATTTTATAAAACAGTTTCTTTAATGCTTGTAAATCGAAAGAAGTGACTTGTAGATGTTTCTTTTGTTTTCGTACGATTGTAGCGTTGTAGATTTATTATTATTATTATTATTATTATTCACCACTTGCCATCGTGATCACAAAAAGTGATGTTTAGTTGCCCAAATCTAAAAACCACTGTCCTCGGGCATCCGTGCAGCTTGCGGAAGTTAACACTATTGTAAAAGGACTAAATATCAGCCCAGTACTGAAACAAAATAAAAACATTTGGAGGGAAAATGCCCATTCTCTGGTGCATGATTAGACTAATAATTTTCTTTTATAAATAACAAATAAAGGCTACCATTTGTCACTGATATGTAAAATTTAGTATACAGCAGATTAAAAAACAAACAAAAAAAAACAAATGTCCAGTTCCTCTGAACTATAAAACAGGCTACTCATTGGTGCATGATTAGATTAATAAAAATAAATCTTATAATAACATAAAAAGAAAGACCACTATTTGACACTGGTATTTTGCGGTGGCGATGCTACTTTCACTTTATCGCTGGTACTTCTATACTACAGTGACGTTCCAAATGTTTGTTATTTAAAGCTCATTATGCGATGTTAGTATTTTTCAGCTTTTGGGACATTTTTGCATTTTTGTTTACGTTAAAACCATTTTCAACCTTTGTAATATTATAGGCAATCCAATATTATGTCTACATATATTCCTTTAGAGATAGAATAGCAGCAGATAATTTAGGCGTCTTAGCGGTCCGTGCACATTTCTTTAAAACGTTTGGCTCGACTCTATACTGAGCCTTAGGTCTCAAGTTACAACCGTTGCAATATACCGTTTCCTACTGGTTTGCCGTGCATCAAGTATCTAAACACAGTCTAAAACATTTGTCAGAACACTAGTAGTATGTCTGCATGAATAAATTTCCTGTAATCGTGAAGTCTGCAAGTTTTAATTTCTGAACGTCTACAGGTCACGACGTAACCGATTTGCGGTTCGCGTAAATTTAATTTTGCGTAACCGACACGCAAACAGAAAGGCGGTTCGCGTGAAATATTGTGCCCTGTATGTGAGTGCCAGTTTACAATTATGAAAAAAACCCGTAACTCAAACAGTATTACTTATAAATGTACTGGGGTCTCACAGTATTAAAGGAATCACCATTGATGGCACTGAATATATATCACAATATGCTGATGGCACTACTTTTATTCTTGATGGATCTTCTGAGTGTCTGAACAGTACAATGACAGTTCTTGACTATTTCGCTGAAGTTTCTGGCCTAAAAATAAACTACACTAAATCTATTTAGCAATTTGGATAGGAAGCAAAAAGTATTCTAAAGATTTTTACCATCAGACTGTCTGGAAGCTAGAATGGGGCGTAAACCAATTTATTCTGCTTAGGCCAAACAAAAAAATAGGTGTGTTTCCGGTCGACCGACCGTCCCTAGTTTTACCCCCCCCCCAATAATAATTTAAAAAATAAGTAAAACTAAGAGGACAACATCACCAAACAAGAGTATTTCCTTCCTTGCACATTGTTTACGTACTATTATACGATATATGTTGCACATGTAATTCCCTTCCGAGAAATTATGGAAAAGCTTTTGTAATAGAGTTCCTTCCCCTGATTAGCTACCACCGAACAGCTTGGTCGGTCACAGAAGTAACCGAATGTACGAACAAACCCTTGGTACAGGTTATTTCGATTAAATATAATTGTATTAATTCAGCTTAATTCTCGTCTTCACTTAAATCAACAGGTCTTATTATTAATGCATCTCAAATGTTTGCATAAAGTATTTAAATTAAGAACAACGAAATTAATACAAATGTCCCATTAATTTAAGGAAATACACAAACAGTGCATACCAATACTACGACTACGACTACGACAACAATAACTAATGATAAATAATAATAATAAAAAAAAACCTACCTACCTACCCTAATTTTTGGGGGGGATGCAATCGGAAACACACCTATTATTTGGTTTGGCCTTAGCATAAACTTTACATTAAATATAAATATAATCATAATACTGTATCTAATTTTGACTCTTAAAATCAAGCAAATGCAGAACCGGATAAAAAATTTGGTCAATTAGAAAGCTTACAGCATTAGGAAGAATTATAGTTCTCAAAACTTTAATAATACCTAAAATCACATACTTATTAATATTACCAAATCCACCAAAATACATTACAGAAGATATAAATAAAATGTTTTTCAAATTTATTTGACTAAATAAACCCGAAAAAATTAAGCAAGATATATTAACACAAGATTACAAATATGGTGGTTTAAAAATGCCAAATATACATCATATTATGACCTCTATAAAATCGTCTTGGATGAGAAGACTTTCTAAACAACACAAAATGGGTAAATTTATTTAAGTTAACCACTGGTCTGACTACAAAAGATATTATTCATGGAGATTATTTCATTACATTAAAGCAGAAAAATATCCAAAATAGGTTTTGGAAAGATGTACTTATCAGCTGGCTGTTAATACAGAAAAACCAAAATCTTAACAATACAGAAGATATACAAGGACTGAATATTTGGTACAATACAAAAATATTAAAACAAACCATTTGTGTATATCATTTATATAAACAAAGGGATGATGAAGGAAACATTTTTGATTATATTACTTTTAAATGAAGATATGACCTAAAGACTAAACTCTTTAAATTATGCATCGTTAGTGAATGCTGTAAAATCTTTCTTAAACTCATTACAAAACATTAGCAATACAACATTCACCCCTTTAAAAAGACCTATATTACCTTTTAAAATGAAAATTATGCTAAATGAAAACACGAGAAGTAAAGATTTGTACAATATTTTAAATAATAAATATATAATACCAAAGTCACAAACAAAATGTGCATCTCATATATATATGGAATGCATTGGAGGAATGGATATTTGAAAAAATGGACATTAGAATTTCTCTGAATAAGCATACAGTTATGTTTGGTAAGATAAACAGTGATGTGAACCAAGTAATTAACTGGTTAATAATCAATATAAAACCACATTTATAGTATGAAAATACTAAACAACAGTCTTAATTTTAATGTTATAAAAACAAAATTGCAAAACAAATTTCAAATAGAATGATCTATTTATTTAAAAAATTGTAAGTATCAAAACTTCGATGAACGTTGGTGAAAGTGGCTTAACCTTTTTAGTGTTGATGGGCCTACATAAAATCCTAAATATTTCTTTTTATAAGGCTGGTAACCTTTTCTTTCTTTATAGTTTTTGCTTTAAAAATATAACAGAAAAAACCCAACAACTTTGTAGCTTGTTTGGAAATAAAAAATTAATTACCGTAATTAATTAATTAAAAACAAAAAACTGTCAATCTAATTAACATTAGCTCCACTATTACATGTGGATCTAACAGCAGCCAGTTGGAGCTCATGTCCACCAATCAAAACCTTACTTGCAGAATCATGCCAGTGATTTAAAAATAAGTTGAAAATATTCCGAATTATCCTGAGGGTATACGACATGTTTCGTGTGAATTATGGCATGATTCTGCAAGTAAGGTTTTGATTGGTGGACATGAGCTCCAACTGGCTGCTGTTAGATCCACATATAATAGTGGAGCTAATTTTAATTAGATTGAAAAACTGTTTGCCATACTTCTTTTTGAACATCACCATACTTCATTCATATTTCTAGAATACCAAGTGTTGTTCTTACTACATTAGACACCTACTTCAAAAAACCCCAAAACATTTGGGTGTTTTGATAGACAAACCTTTCCTTTCCATCCTTTCTTTCCCTTTCTTTCCTCCCCTCTATGCTCCTGTTATCTATCCATTTTGACCCTCATAATTAAAAAAAACCCAAATATGAATATGCTTGTTCAATATAGACGACAAATGAAATGAATGTAACTACCATATGTATCACATATGTATGTATGTATATACCGGTATATGTATGTATATTTGTGTGTATGTATGTAATGTATGTGTATATATATATATATATGTATGTGTATGTGTGCATACATGTATATATGAAATATGTTATAATTTTATTATTATTGTACATTGTAAGAGGATGACTCGAGGCACCCCAACCTTGACATTGCCAGTGATCTGGGGTAATAAAGTTTAAAAAAAATAAAAATAAAAAAATCAATGTGCTCTAGTAGTGTCTTTAAACAAAACAAACTTTCTTTTGAGTTCAGTATATTTGATAGCAGTGGTGTGGTCCTTTGGAGAAAAAAATTACAAAAAATAAACCAACAAAACAAAACAAAAAATACAGTGACGTGATACGTTTTGGCTATTATTGTAAACAAGACTGATGGGTAGGGGTCAGATACTAAAAATTCGGGCAAAATGAGCTTGCCTGAAACCTTTTTACTATGTTTTTCCATCATTCTACCCCCTCCCCCACAAATAAGGTTGGGGAGGGATTCTGTATGCCTTTAAATCTAGTTTGTATAAAATGTCCAAAATGAAAAGGAGAAATTTGTGATCATTCGAGTCGTTAATTTTAAATGTAAATTCTACATATTTTATGTAAACAATCAAATTGTTTTTGGATCTATTTTGTATCACCACGCTACATTTAATGTTCAGTCATTGCACCAACCAGTGGAGTGCTCAGAAGTCGGAGCGCTTGCGAACAATTTCACTGGCACCAACATCTTCTATCACATCAAATGTATCTAATGCTAGGTGCAAAAACGTCTAGCAAGCACTCGATCATGGTCATTGCTCGCTCTCCTGAGCATGTCACTGGTTCCAAAAGAAAGAGACATGGTAGTACATACCACGGCCTTTGATATACCAGTCATGGTGCACTGGCTGGAACGAGAAATAGCCCAATGGGCCCACCGACGGGGATCGATCCCAGACTGATCGCACATCGAGCAAGTGCTTTACCACTGGGCTACATCCCGCGCCTTGGTTTCAGAAGAGTTCGAAAATACTGCATATTGTATTCGGCGACAAGACCGCTAGCTTTCACGTGAATACGGAGTTCAGTATGCGTTTTACCTTCAAATCCCTCGAATCATTCTGACACTGTTTTTTAGTGGAAACCCGCTGTCGCCACATAGGCTACTCTTCTCTCGACAGGCAACAAGGGATCTTTTATTTGCGCTTCCCACAGGCAGGATAGCACAAACCATGGCCTTTGTTGAACCAGTTATGGATCACTGGTCGGTGCAAGTGGTTTACACCTACCCATTGAGCCTTGCGGAGCACTCACTCAGGGTTTGGAGTCGGTATCTGGATTAAAAATCCCATGCCTCGACTGGGATCCGAACCCAGTACCTACCAGCCTGTAGACCGATGGCCTAACCACGACGCCACCGAGGCCGGCAAGTATGATAAAGGCTGTGCTATTTATGTACTATCCTGTATGTGGGATGGTGCATATAAAAGTTCCCTTTATACTAATCTGAAACGGTAGTTCATTGTCGTGCAGCAGCGGGTTCCTCTCTCATTGTGTGTGTGGTCCTTAAACATCATGTCCAACACCATATAACCTTAATGAAAATGTTCATTACGTCATTAAATAAAACATTCCTTTCTTCCCTCAAATGATACTCAATACAGTTGTTCACGTCACCAGGTTTGCGTTGAATACTACTTTGATGTCAAACTGTGGGAAAGCGCAAATAAAAGATCCCTTGCTGTATTAGAAAAATGTAGTGGGTTTCCTCTGTTGATTACTAGTCAGAATGACTGAATGTTTGACATCCAATAGCCGATGATTACTTAGTCAATGTGCTCTAGTGGTGTCGTTAAACAAAACAAACTGAATGCGATGCTGTTTTCAAAATCAATAATGTAGCGAATTCTGCCACATGACATATCTTTTGTTTTATTCCAACACCATATATAACTACGGTAAATAAAATGTGTTGAGT
Source organism: Gigantopelta aegis (assembly GCF_016097555.1). Taxonomy (NCBI): domain Eukaryota; kingdom Metazoa; phylum Mollusca; class Gastropoda; order Neomphalida; family Peltospiridae; genus Gigantopelta; species Gigantopelta aegis. The sequence goes on along the minus strand of NC_054705.1, from coordinate 31,142,848 downwards.
GTGTCGTTAAATAAAACATTTCCTTCTCTTTTTTGTTTTTCTTCTTTTTTTTGGAAGTTTTTGCACAAAATAAGTTTCGAAGAAGTTTAAGAATTAGTTTCATTTCGCCGAGGAATCAACCAGCATTGGGAAAAAGTCTAGTAACCAGTTAATTTTTGCATCTTCATTGTTAAAAGTCTTCGGGGCTTGCTTCGACTTGAATGTTCGTAAAATATTGACCGAGTGTGTGTTTTCTGCTGTTAGGCAGACGATCAACATTTTCTCTGCTTTCGAAGAAATCGCCATTGCAATTTGTATGAGCCAATTCATCAGTCGATGCAGAGGATGGGAGTTTAAAACAATGACAATAACTCTAGCAGACAACATCAGATTTTCATACACGGTCATCTCCAGGTCTGCAGCACAGCCTTCCTCTGCGTTCCTGGTGATCTTTAGACCTGTGAACTTTTTAAGAACACACTTGACAGTATTTGATATCTCTGACGTAACAGCATCTTCTTCGTCGTGAAGAATCATCACATCAAATCCATTCCCCTCTTCGTGCTTTCTTGGACCATACTTCCACTCGAAAACACTATTAAAACACGTGTGTGCAAGCTCCAGAAGTTCATTTTTTAGCAGATGGCTTGCTGTTTTTAGGTAAACTGAAATGACAAGATCAGGGGGGATATTACCGGCTTCATTTGTGCAAAGAAGCAGACCTAATCGAAGCTTCGCTTTGTCATATTCATCAACAGCAAGATGGCTCTTAATTAGTTTTATCGAGATTTCAAATTGAGCCTCTTCTTCTACATCTTCTAGTTTTTCGTAAATATTCAAAGCGTCACTATGTTTATTGACCAGTTCATACAATCGTGCTTCTTCTGCCAACACTTTTGTGTCGCCAGATTTTGAATATTCATTGTGTTGAAGTTCGGTGATTGTTTTGAAGGCTAGTCGATGTTTGTAAGGTGTCATATTTAGACAAAAGACTCTAGCAACAAGTTCAGCTGCCGTTTCTACAGCCGCTGTGAGGAAAAACATTCCCTCTTTGCGTAAACTCTGTTTTTCTTCTTCAGTTAAGTTTGTGTCTTCACTCTTTCTTAAACAGCTCAAGCCTGTTTGCTCGTAGGCATCAACTCTGAGTAATGGTGATCCATGACTTTCGGGACTGTGGATAATGTTTCTAAATGTTTCCTCGGCTTTGCCATAATCTTTTATTTTCAAATAAAGAAATCCCAAATCGTGTGCTGCTGGGATGTTGCATCCTTCTGTAATTTTTATTGATCTAGTAAGATTGTAAATAGCTTCTTTATAACATTCACATTGAGAAGATGTATTGCCACTTTTAGAAACATACTGAGCATCTTCAGAGTCTGGACTAAGATTTTGAGAAGTGATATCTCTCTCACTGGAGATCATTAGAGGGCTTGTGTCGTTGTGGATAGTGTTAAAAGTACTCACCTCGAAGTCTATGGGCGCTACCACATTGGATTGTGATGGCTTATCATTGGGCTTTTCAGGTAAAAATCCAGTGTCTGGTCTGTGCAGACAATTTGCCTTTGCTATTTCTATTTGTGTCAAAGCTAGGTGGTGGTGTGAAAATCCTTTTCCTCGTCGCCTGGTCGCTTTTGTTAGCAGACTTTTAGATTTACTTAGATCGCCACAGAATCTGAAATATCTTCCAGACCGTTCAAGCACATAGACATCGTCCATAGAGAGACTAAGTGCTTTCTCGTAACATTTTTGGGGAGGCACCAGTACTATTCTTTTCTTTATCATTCCAATGTCAATATGCTTAAAAAGGGCCGAATCGTGTTCAATTAAGCAGTTTAACTCGCCAAGTTCAACCCATGCTTTAGCTTTGTCATGTTCTGGAGCAAGTTCAACAAGTTCGTTTAGCAGTTCGCTGCATCGAACTGTGCAATCAATTATGTCATGCGTTGGATCAAGTAAAAAGCTGTTTAAAGTAACGCATCGTCTAAGAGTTTTTGCCTCACGAAGCATCCACAAATATTCCTTAGGGTATTTTGTGTTAACGGATCTATACAGCTTCAAAGCTTTCGAGTAATCGAAAGGCGACATTCGAGACAAACAGTACGCCATTTCGGCCTCTGCTACTGCATGCATTTTTCTAAATGATTCACCATGTTCTTTACATTTCTCCAAATTACTCAAGATCTTTTCTGCAGCATATTTATCTTTCCCTTGAAGAAAACGCACACGATTTGCACACGCTACAATGTTCGAACTGTCTCGACTGAAAACATCTGTGTTTTTCTCCAATGCTTGTTTCTTATCGTCTAACACAAATAAAAGAAAGGAAGAAAAGTTGTCATTTATATTGTGTTCCATTGAAGACATATTTTCCTTCTTGCGTTCTAATTTTAACCTCTTAAGAATGGATCTTCTCGTATCCTTAGTTAACAAGAACACAGTATAAAGTTGAAAAGAATGTGGAAAGTCCTTTAGTCTTGATTCTACATCACTAAGTCTGGAGGGATTGATGTCTTGCCTGAAAAATAAATGTTAAAAACGTCTATTAGTATAGGCATTTACGGCTTAAAGGTAGGGTCAACTCAAACAAGAGCCTTATGTGTTGGAAAGATGCATACCCAAACCACCACCACATACTGACACTTTAACAAATGAAAAACGCGTAATTTTAGAGTAAATAAAAAAACTATGATTATTCCTGCTAACTGGGGGGCAGCCATTTTGTTTAGTTTTTGTGACGTCCGGTGGTATAGCTTGGGGCGAAGTGACGTCTGCTCCGTCAATCTCCTCTATGCACGGTGTAAACAAACGCTCTAATTTACGACAAGGCGCTTCGCTTTCATCAACCTGACTTGTAAAACAACATAAATGACTTGATAGTATAATAAACTATTTAACTAAATATATTTCAATTTGCATCAATAGAACGAAATGGAGTTATAGTATTTTTCTTTTTTTAAAAATCCAAAGAGAAAATGCATATTATTAGGCCTATTGGTAGGGTACGTTCGAGCAAAATTGACCACTCACGATACCCAAGTGATACTTTTCTTTTCTTTGGGACAACGTAATTGGTCAAGTTTTGTGGTTTTAGATGGGAAAGTCTATTTAATCAAGGGTTTTACAGAATTACTTACAGTAATAAAGCAGGACGGCTGATAATGTCCATTACGATTTGAAGGGTATCCATGCGTTTATCACACAATACCCTGTGATCTTAATAAAAGAGGCACGTCTTTTTAGTGTGTCTAGACACAGTGTCTGGGGACCGTCTAAATATCCACCTGCCAATCAGGAACCACAGGTACAGGCCACAGAAAGAAAAGACCAATTAACCAAGAAAACACTCCGATTATTATTTCAGTACATGGGTTAATTTGTGTACAAAACATAACACAGTTATTTCAACACTGACAATGATGGTTTATTTTGTATTGAACAAATAATATATAATTGTTGCTGGCTTACTGTGATGGCTATTAATACAGAACATTGGGATGCATCCGCAAAAATCAGGTATGTTTTGTTTCTTCAGTTCGAAGACTAATTCCTGACGTGACACGTTAGGTATCACGTAACCACCAGGCTCGTCAGAGTGCGCATTCACTGGGATGGTACAAAATGGCTGTGCTCGTAATATATTCTAGCCGTCACATTTAACCGTTTCATTAATTAACTATACGATTATACTTGTTGATATTAAGCAATAATGTGCATTATATATCGTAGAATATGCATACCAAAACAAATGCCTTAATTGTCCCCTCTTTTATGGTCGCGGGCGTCAAATATTATGTGAATCGGTGCAGTAAGTTTGAATCCTGCCAATAAATATATATTATATTACCGGACATTTTTCATAGTCCCTTTTTAAATAGGAAAAAAGAAGAGAACCTCTCTAAACCGGATACCTCTTAAAACCAGACTTTTTACTTGATCCCGAAGGTGTCCGGTTTAGTTTACGGGCTCCCATTTTTGTAGGGGACAGGCTGATTTTTACCCGAATTTAAAACAAATGCCCGAATCTGGATAACATTATTTATTCATATTAGCATTACTGCCAAACAGCTATAGGCATGTAGGGTTGCAAATGAATCACTACTCATTTTTACATGGGGGGGGAAAAAGGTAGAAGGAAGAAAATGTTTTATTTAACGACACACTCAACACATTTTATTTACGGTTAACATCTTATCTATCTGGACTGACTGTCCAGGACAGAGAGTTAGTTGAGAGAGAGAGAGAGGGGTTTTAATTTTAACGTTTACAACTGCAAACATGGAATATTTATGCCCAAGAAAGCATAATGTACCAACTATTTTTAATGGCCTACCATAATTACAGACTTTAAATTTAGTGTGTCATTGTCACCTTGACATACATACCATCATAATACTATCTGTTTCAAGGTCATAAGTTATTCCCGTGGACCCTTCATATATATGTGTGTGTGTATACCTATTTTCCATTCGTAGCAAGGGATCTTTTATATGGACTTTCCCACAGACAGGGAAGCACATACCACGGCCTTTGACCAGTTCTGGTGCACTGGTTGGAACAAGAAAAAAACCTAATGTGTTGAATGGATCCACCAAGCATCTGAGCCGAGCACTCAACCGACTGAGCTAAATTCCACCCCTACCCATATTACATCTTGCTCCAGCATTTAGTACCTCTTCTCAGCTCTTCCTAAACCCTGGAGTATTACCGATATGTTTATTATCACTTTGTGCAGTTGTTGAACGAGGATTATGTGCATCCATGCGCTACCTAGGGGCGGGGACGTAGCCCAGTGGTAAAGCATTCGCTTGATGCGCGGTCGGTTTGAGATCGATCCCCGTCAGTGGGCCCATTGGGCTATTTTTCGCTCCACGACTGGTATATCAAAGGTTGTGATATGTGTTATCCTGTCTGTGGGATGGTGCATATAAAAGATCCCTTGCTGCTAATCGAAAAGAGTAGCCCATGAAGTGGCGACAGCGGGTTTCCTCTCTCTCTCTATCTGTGTGGTCCTTAACCATATGTCGGACGCCATATAACCGTAATTAAAATGTGTTGAGTGCGTCGTTAAATAAAAGATTTCCTTTTCTTCCATACGTTACCAATAAAATCCTGTGTACGCGCAATCGTTGATAAACAATCCCATTACAGCTAACATTATGGTTAGGCGCAATGCTCAGCATTCCAATATAACTAGACAGTGCTGCTTATAATAATAATAATAATAATAATAATAATAGATTTTTATTTCAGATCAGTGATCCATGGAACATATTTAAACATCACATACTGTATGATACAAAACTGATTACATAATATACAGTAGCTTGTGCCAGCGATTTACACATACATATTTGACGTACACGTTTGTACACGGCAGATGGGCAAGTAGGTCGTTTGAGGTTGTTTCGATTCTGCTCTTCAGCGAATATGCTGTTGAGCGAAGTAAAGCGCCAGAGCTTAAATACACTCGGTCTTTAAATACTCACGTGATTGGCTTGTCCATCTGTAAGGATTGCTGAATTTTTCTCTTTTAAAAGTACGCCCAAAATTATTTAAGTTGTTACATAATTGACAGCTACACCAGCAGTGTTTACTAAGTTACTGGAGCATAGTTACGAGTCTAGTGTCGTCGTAATGCGCGGCAGAAAGTAGTCTGTGTTACCATCTTATCCACACACACCCAAAAAAAAACAAAAAAACAATAACAATAACAACAAAACAAACAACAACCAACCAACAACAACAACAAAAAAACTAGATTTTTGTTTTAATGAAGTGGAAACAAAATACATTGATATCTATTGGCCATTAATATCCATTGAAATAATGGATATTGATTTCTTGTCCGTACGTATATCTCATGGTGTGTTAACACTGTGCACATCCGCACGATTGGTGAGACGTCAAAACGTGTATGGGCATGTATTTATGTCTCGTGCCTTATGTGAGCGGTTATCTTAATGCCTTTGTGACGATAATAGGTTTTAAAAACCCATGCTGATATTAGTATAGGTAATATTATCAGCTATGTAAATACTAAATGTGGATTCTCCAAATTGACACGTATTCAACATGCCATAACTGCATTTGATATTGATTGTGTGATGTATTTTTAGAAAAGAGGTAATTCCGTAAAGTAGGGGACATAACCTATATTTTAAGAATAACCGTTAAAAACGTTTATGTAACGACTCTCAAGTCACGACAATTGTATACTGAGGTGGCTCATATTACTTAGAGATAATTTTACAAATGTCAAAGAACTTTCCTTTTGTCTCTTCATTTATCTGAGCCCTCATATGATATATATATATATATATATATATATATATATATATATATATATATATATATATATATCGTTTAAAAAGTGTATGTTTTTCTCTCTACATGACAGGCTTGTTTCGTGAGAGAGTTGAAATTATTGCTCTCACTCATCAGATGTAGATTTAATTACACCGTCAACGGAAAGCTGATGACGTAATGGACTCTGTGACGTCGAGGTTACGTCACTATGCAGGTCTATAATAGGTGATGTGTGGTATGCGCACAGAAGGTATTTGCGTCTGTGTCGACATGCTGATACGAGTTCATTCTTGGAGTTTAGTGTGCTGGTTTCAGGTTTATACATTATGAACAGTTTTTCCTTCAGGCAGAGGTTACATCTTTTGCTCGCTGGAGAGTATGATTTTGCTTTGGATAAAAATTTCCACTTAATGGTGTATGGGGTGAATCTATCCTTCAGTGTCCAAATGTACTGACTTAGCGCTGTTGCGTTCTTCTGTGTTGCGTTTTGAAAACTGCTCGTGTGCGCAGTATATCTCGTCTTAAATGTGTTCTCGGTCAAACCAACGTATGTTTCTTGCTTGTTGTTATCGAGTGTATTAACGGTAGCTTGATATTAGCTTGAGTTACGTCACAGTCTAATCGATTTCCAGTCTAGATCTTGAAAAGAGCTCAGTCAAACCCTATATGAAACCAAACAACACACCTTTATACATCCACAACAAGAGCAACCACCCTCCAAATATCATCCGCAGTATACCAAAAACAATAAATAAAAGGCTTTCTGATATATCTTCGAATGAGTGCATCTTTGAAGAAGCGAAACGCCCATATAAGGAAGCCTTACTCAAGAGCGGATATAACTATAACCTCAAATACCACCCCAACGGTGGGGGGGCAGAAAACAACAGACGCAGAAACAACCGCAATAGAAACATCACCTGGTACAACCCACCATATAGCTCCAACGTGAAAACCAACGTAGGTCACCCGTTTCCTCAGATTACTCGATGAGTGGCTTTCCCAAAAGCAACCCTCTCCACAAAATTATAAATCGAAACACCGTTAAAATTAGCTATAGCTGCATGCCTAATGTTGGGAAAATAATTTCAGCGCATAACAAAACTCTACTTCAACAACACAGAGACAAAGACGCCGTTCCCCCCCCCCCCCCCCCCGAGAAATGCAACTGTAGACGAAGAGCTGAATGTCCACTTGAGGGCAAATGCTTGCAGAAAGGAGTAATATATCAAGCTACCGTTAATACACTCGATAACAACAAGCAAGAAAACATACGTTGGTTTGACCGAGAACACATTTAAGACGAGATATACTGCGCACACGAGCAGTTTTCAAAAACGCAAACACAGAAGAACGCAACAGCGCTAAGTCAGTACATTTGGACACTGAAGGATAGATTCACCCCATACACCATTAAGTGGAAATTTTTTATCCAAAGCAAAATCATACTCTCCAGCGGAGCAAAAGATGTAAACCTCTGCCTGAAGGAAAAACTGTTCATAATGTATAAACCTGAAACCAGCACACTAAACTCCAGAATGAACTCGTATCAGCATTGTCGACACAGACGCAATACCTTCTGTGCGCATACCACACATCACCTATTATAGACCTGCATAGTGACGTAAACCTCGACGTCACAGAGTCCATTAAGTCATCAGCTTTCCGTTGGACGGTGTATATTAAATCTACATCTGATGAGTGAGAGCAATAATTCAACTCTCTTCCCGAAACAACCTGTCATTGTAGAGAAAAACTCACACACTTTTTAACGATATATCTGGCTCCCACACGGTTGAGCCCTCTATAAAAATAGCGTCTTTCCAACTCGAAAAACGACTACTATATATATATATATATATATAGATATTAGTATATATATATATCTATATATATATATTTATATATATAGTATATAGGTTAAAGGTTATTTACAGGCCTTTGCACTTGTAGTGGGCTTACATGTCACAGGACACATGAATGTTCAGGTTAACGATACGTCTCACAGTCTAATCGATTTCCAGTAGTATGTCTTGTAATTTGTTAACACACGTACATTATGTGTTCCAAGAAACCACGTGTAACCAAAAATAACGCCTGGTGTTTTCCACCAACGGGTTGTGGTAAGATTATATATATATATATATATATAATAGTATAATATAGATATTATAATAATATAGAGATATATAGATATATACACACACACACACGTGGAAACCCCTCATCAAACCAGACAACCCTTGGAACCTATATGCAAAATGTCCGTTTAAAGAGGTATCCGGTTAGAGAGGTAGTTCTGTACTGATTTTAATAATACCGTGAAAAATATCAATTTTGGGGGGATTTCCGGTTTTTACAGAGGCCCGGTTTTGAGAGGTTTCACTGTATGTGGTGTGTGTGTGTGTGTGTATATACATACATACATACATATACACATATATATATACATGGGGGGGGGGGGTCCGATGGGTTCAACCGACCCCCCCCCCCCCCCCCCGAAATCGCTTTTTTTTTTA
>NC_054705.1:31105537-31133844 GCF_016097555.1 Gigantopelta aegis | reverse complement strand
CCACCATTCATCAAAAACTCATTTTTGAGAATTCGGCCCCAAAACATTATTTTCAACTTTTTCACCAAATATTTGGGACAAGAACTGAAATAAATGTGGCCAAGATTCGCCCACGCAGTGAGTACATACGATACATGCATTTGTGTTTACATGTACATCTTACATTTGGAGGGGTTGTTGGATATGGATGTCAAAACACCAATATCAACTTTTTCACCACTATAGTGCGGTCTTGTATTGAAATTTTCACCTCATATATACTGACTTCCGAATGGGTTCTCGAGTTTAAAGGGTGCACGGCACCCTGTGTGAGTGGTACCTATTCGTTATTCACTAAAAACTGTGTTTATTCGACTACTTATTATCCACCATTCATCAAAAACTCATTTTTGAGAATTCGGCCCCAAAACATTATTTTCAACTTTTTCACCAAATATTTGGGACAAGAACTGAAATAAATGTGGCCAAGATTCGCCCACGCAGTGAGTACATACGATACATGCATTTGTGTTTACATGTACATCTTACATTTGGAGGGGTTGTTGGATATGGATGTCAAAACACCAATATCAACTTTTTCACCACTATAGTGCGGTCTGGTATTGAACTTTTCACCTCATATATTCTGACTTCCGAATGGGTTCTCGAGTTTAAAGGGTGCACGGCACCCTGTGTGAGTGGTACCTATTAGTTATTCACTAAAAACTGTGTTTATTCGACTACTTATTATCCACCATTCATCAAAAACTCATTTTTGAGAATTCGGCCCCAAAACATTATTTTCAACTTTTTCACCAAATATTTGGGACAAGAACTGAAATAAATGTGTCCAAGATTCGCCCACGCAGTGAGTACATACGATACATGCATTTGTGTTTACATGTCCATCTTACATTTGGAGGGGTTGTTGGATATGGATGTGAAAACACCAATATCAACTTTTTCACCACTATAGTGCGGTCTGGTATTGAACATTTCACCTCATATATATTTACTTCCTAATGGGTTCTCGAGTTTAAAGGGGGTACAACACCCTGTGTGAGTGGTACCCATTCGTTATTCCCTAAAAACTGTGTTTATGCGACTACTTATTATCCACCATTCCTCAAAAACTCATTTTTGAGAATTCGGCCCCAAAACATTATTATTTCAACTTTTTCACCAAATATTTGGGACAAGAACTGAAATAAATGTGTCCAAGATTCGCCCACGCAGTGAGTACATACGATACATGCATTTGTGTTTACATGTACATCTTACATTTGGAGGGGTTGTTGGATATGGATGTCAAAACACCAATATCAACTTTTTCACCACTATAGTGCGGTCTTGTATTGAAATTTTTACCTCATATATACTGACTTCCGAATGGGTTCTCTAGTTTAAAGAGTGCATGGAACCCTCTGTGAGTCGCACCCATTCGTTATTCAATAACAACTGTGTTTATTCGACTATTTATTATCCACCATTCATCAAAAACTCATTTTTGAGAATTCGGCCCCAAAACATTATTTTCAACTTTTTCACCAAATATTTGGGACAAGAACTGAAATAAAGGTGGACAAGATTCGACCACGAAGTGAGTACATACGATACATGCATTTGTGTTTACATGTACATCTTACATTTGGAGGGGTTGTTGGATATGGATGTCAAAACACCAATATCAACTTTTTCACCACTATAGTGCGGTCTGGTATTGAACTTTTTACCTCATATATACTGACTTCCGAATGGGTTCTCTTTTTAAAGGGTGCACAGCACCCTGTGTGAGTGGTACCCATTCGTTATTCACTAAAAACTGTGTTTATTCGACTACTTATTATCCACCATTCATCAAAAACTCATTTTTGAGAATTCGGCCCCAAAACATTATTTTCAACTTTTTCACCAAATATTTGGGACAAGAACTGAAATAAATGTGGACCAAGATTCGCCCACGCAGTGAGTACATACGATACATGCATTTGTGTTTACATGTACATCTTACATTTGGAGGGGTTGTTGGATATGGATGTCAAAACACCAATATCAACCTTTTCACCACTATAGTGCGGTCTGGTATTGAACTTTTCACCTCATATATTCTGACTTCCGAATGGATTCTCGAGATTATAGGGTGCACGGAATCCTGTATGAGTGGCACCTATTCGTTATTCAATAACAACTGTGTTTATTCGACTACTTATTATCCACCATTCATCAAAAACTCATTTTTGAGAATTCGGCCCCAAAACATTATTTTCAACTTTTTCACCAAATATTTGGGACAAGAACTGAAATAAATGTGGCCAAGATTCGCCCACGAAGTGAGTACATACGATACATGCATTTGTGTTTACATGTACATCTTACATTTGGAGGGGTTGTTGGATATGGATGTGAAAACACCAATATCAACTTTTTCACCACTATAGTGCGGTCTGGTATTGAACATTTCACCTCATATATATTTACTTCCTAATGGGTTCTCGAGTTTAAAGGGGGTACAACACCCTGTGTGAGTGGTACCCATTCGTTATTCCCTAAAAACTGTGTTTATGCGACTACTTATTATCCACCATTCCTCAAAAACTCATTTTTGAGAATTCGGCCCCAAAACATTATTTACAACTTTTTCACCAAATATTTGGGACAAGAACTGAAATAAATGTGTCCAAGATTCGACCACGAAGTGAGTACATACGATACATGCATTTGTGTTTACATGTGCATCTTACATTTGGAGGGGTTGTTAGATATGGATGTGAAAACACCAATATCAACCTTTTCACCACTATAGTGCGGTCTCGTATTCAACTTTTCACCACATATATACTGACTTTCGAATGGGTTCTCTAGTTTAAAGAGTGCATGGAACCCTCTGTGAGTCGCACCCATTCGTTATTCAATAACAACTGTGTTTATTCGACTATTTATTATCCACCATTCATCAAAAACTCATTTTTGAGAATTCGGCCCCAAAACATTATTTTCAACTTTTTCACCAAATATTTGGGACAAGAACTGAAATAAATGTGGCCAAGATTCGACCACGAAGTGAGTACATACGATACATGCATTTGTGTTTACATGTTCATCTTACATTTGGAGGGGTTGTTGGATATGGAAGTGAAAACACCAATATCAACTTTTTCACCACTATAGTGCGGTCTGGTATTGAACTTTTCACCTCATATATACTTACTTCCTAATGGGTTCTCGAGTTTAAAGGGTGTACAACACCCTGTGTGAGTGGTACCCATTCGTTATTCCCTAAAAACTGTGTTTATTCGACTACTTATTATCCACCATTCATCAAAAACTCATTTTTGAGAATTCGGCCCCAAAACATTATTTTCAACTTTTTCACCAAATATTTGGGACAAGAACTGAAATAAATGTGGCCAAGATTCGCCCACGCAGTGAGTACATACGATACATGCATTTGTGTTTACATGTACATCTTACATTTGGAGGGGTTGTTGGATATGGATGTCAAAACACCAATATCAACTTTTTCACCACTATAGTGCGGTCTGGTATTGAACTTTTCACCTCATATATACTGACTTCCGAATGGGTTCTCGAGTTTAAAGGGTGCACGGCACCCTGTGTGAGTGGTACCCATTCGTTATTCCCTAAAAACTGTGTTTATTCGACTACTTATTATCCACCATTCATCAAAAACTCATTTTTGAGAATTCGGCCCCAAAACATTATTTTCAACTTTTTCACCAAATATTTGGGACAAGAACTGAAATAAATGTGTCCAAGATTCGCCCACGCAGTGAGTACATACGATACATGCATTTGTGTTTACATGTACATCTTACATTTGGAGGGGTTGTTGGATATGGATGTCAAAACACCAATATCAACTTTTTCACCACTATAGTGCGGTCTGGTATTGAACTTTTCACCTCATATATTCTGACTTCCGAATGGGTTCTCGAGTTTAAAGGGTGCACGGCACCCTGTGTGAGTGGCACCTATTCGTTATTCACTAAAAACTGTGTTTATTCGACTACTTATTATCCACCATTCATCAAAAACTCATTTTTGAGAATTCGGCCCCAAAACATTATTTTCAACTTTTTCACCAAATATTTGGGACAAGAACTGAAATAAATTTGGCCAAGATTCGCCCACGCAGTGAGTACATACGATACATGCATTTGTGTTTACATGTTCATCTTACATTTGGAGGGGTTGTTGGATATGGAAGTGAAAACACCAATATCAACTTTTCACCACTATAGTGCGGTCTGGTATTGAACTTTTCACCTCATATATACTTACTTCCAAATGGGTTCTCGAGTTTAAAGGGTGTACAACACCCTGTGTGAGTGGTACCCATTCGTTATTCCCTAAAAACTGTGTTTATTCGACTACTTATTATCCACCATTCATCAAAAACTCATTTTTGAGAATTCGGCCCCAAAACATTATTTTCAACTTTTTCACCAAATATTTGGGACAAGAACTGAAATAAATGTGGCCAAGATTCGCCCACGAAGTGAGTACATACGATACATGCATTTGTGTTTACATGTACATCTTACATTTGGAGGGGTTGTTGGATATGGATGTCAAAACACCAATATCAACCTTTTCACCACTATAGTGCGGTCTTGTATTGAAATTTTTCACCTCATATATATCTTCCGAATGGGTGGGTTCTCTGTTTAAAGGGTGCACAACACCCCTGTGTGAGTGGTACCCATTCGTTATTCAATAAAAACTGTGTTTATTCGACTACTTATTATCCACCATTCATCAAAAACTCATTTTTGAGAATTCGGCCCCAAAACATTATTTTCAACTTTTTCACCAAATATTTGGGACAAGAACTGAAATAAATGTGTCCAAGATTCGCCCACGCAGTGAGTACATACGATACATGCATTTGTGTTTACATGTACATCTTACATTTGGAGGGGTTGTTGGATATGGATGTCAAAACACCAATATCAACTTTTCACCACTATAGTGCGGTCTGGTATTGAACTTTTCACCTCATATATACTTACTTCCAAATGGGTTCTCCAGTTTAAAGGGTATACAACACCCTGTGTGAGTGGCACCCATTCGTTATTCCCTAAAAACTGTGTTTATTAGACTACTTATTATACACAATTCATCAAAAACTAATTTTTTGACAATTCGACCCCAACACATTATTGTCAACTTTTTCACCAAATATTTGGGACAAGAACTGAAATAAATGTTCCCAAAATTCGCCCACTAAGTGAGTACATACGATACATTCTGTTTACATGTACATCTTACATTTGAAGGGGTTGTTGGATATCAATGTCAAAACACCAATATCAACTTTTTCACCACTATAATGCGGTCTTGTATTGAACTTTTCACCTCATATATTCTGACTTCCGAATGGGTTCTCGAGTTTAAAGGGTGCACGGCACCCTGTGTGAGTGGCACCTATTCGTTATTCCCTAAAAACTGTGTTTATTCGACTACTTATTATCCACCATTCATCAAAAACTCATTTTTGAGAATTCGGCCCCAAAACATTATTTTCAACTTTTTCACCAAATATTTGGGACAAGAACTGAAATAAATGTGGCCAAGATTCGACCACGAAGTGAGTACATACGATACATGCATTTGTGTTTACATGTGCATCTTACATTTGGAGGGGTTGTTGGATATGGATGTGAAAACACCAATATCAACCTTTTCACCACTATAGTGCGGTCTTGTATTGAAATTTTTACCTCATATATATTTTCAACTTTTTCTTATTTGGGACCGAATGGGTTCTCATACGATACATGACATGTTTAAAGGGTGCACTCGAGTTTAAAGGGTGCACCCTGTGTGAGTGGTACCTATTCGTTATTCACTAAAAACTGTGTTTATTCGACTACTTATTATCCACCATTCATCAAAAACTCATTTTTGAGAATTCGGCCCCAAAACATTATTTTCAACTTTTTCACCAAATATTTGGGACAAGAACTGAAATAAATGTGGCCAAGATTCGACCACGAAGTGAGTACATACGATACATGCATTTGTGTTTACATGTTCATCTTACATTTGGAGGGGTTGTTGGATATGGAAGTGAAAACACCAATATCAACTTTTTCACCACTATAGTGCGGTCTGGTATTGAACTTTTCACCTCATATATACTTACTTCCAAATGGGTTCTCGAGTTTAAAGGGTGTACAACACCCTGTGTGAGTGGCACCCATTCGTTATTCACTAAAAACTGTGTTTATTCGACTACTTATTATCCACCATTCATCAAAAACTCATTTTTGAGAATTCGGCCCCAAAACATTATTTTCAACTTTTTCACCAAATATTTGGGACAAGAACTGAAATAAATGTGGCCAAAGATTCGCCCACGCAGTGAGTACATACGATACATGCATTTGTGTTTACATGTACATCTTACATTTGGAGGGGTTGTTGGATATGGATGTCAAAACACCAATATCAACTTTTTCACCACTATAGTGCGGTCTGGTATTGAACTTTTCACCTCATATATACTGACTTCCGAATGGGTTCTCGAGTTTAAAGGGTGCACGGCACCCTGTGTGAGTGGCACCCATTCGTTATTCACTAAAAACTGTGTTTATTCGACTACTTATTATCCACCATTCATCAAAAACTCATTTTTGAGAATTCGGCCCCAAAACATTATTTTCAACTTTTTCACCAAATATTTGGGACAAGAACTGAAATAAATGTGTCCAAGATTCGCCCACGCAGTGAGTACATACGATACATGCATTTGTGTTTACATGTACATCTTCTTACATTTGGAGGGGTTGTTGGATATGGATGTCAAAACACCAATATCAACTTTTCACCACTATAGTGCGGTCTTGTATTGAAATTTTTTCCTCATATATATTGACTTCCGAATGGGTTCTCGTGTTTAAAGGGTGCATGACACCCTGTGTGAGTGGTACCCATTCGTTATTCACTAAAAACTGTGTTTATTCGACTACTTATTATCCACCATTCATCAAAAACTCATTTTTGAGAATTCGGCCCCAAAACATTATTTTCAACTTTTTCACCAAATATTTGGGACAAGAACTGAAATAAATGTGGCCAAGATTCGCCCACGCAGTGAGTACATACGATACATGCATTTGTGTTTACATGTACATCTTACATTTGGAGGGGTTGTTGGATATGGATGTCAAAACACCAATATCAACTTTTCACCACTATAGTGCGGTCTGGTATTGAACTTTTCACCTCATATATACTGACTTCCGAATGGGTTCTCGAGTTTAAAGGGTGCACGGCACCCTGTGTGAGTGGCACCTATTCGTTATTCACTAAAAACTGTGTTTATTCGACTACTTATTATCCACCATTCATCAAAAACTCATTTTTGAGAATTCGGCCCCAAAACATTATTTTCAACTTTTTCACCAAATATTTGGGACAAGAACTGAAATAAATGTGGCCAAGATTCGCCCACGAAGTGAGTACATACGATACATGCATTTGTGTTTACATGTACATCTTACATTTGGAGGGGTTGTTGGATATGGATGTCAAAACACCAATATCAACTTTTTCACCACTATAGTGCGGTCTGGTATTGAACTTTTCACCTCATATATACTGACTTCCGAATGGGTTCTCGAGTTTAAAGGGTGCACGGCATCCTGTGTGAGTGGCACCCATTCGTTATTCACTAAAAACTGTGTTTATTCGACTACTTATTATCCACCATTCATCAAAAACTCATTTTTGAGAATTCGGCCCCAAAACATTATTTTCAACTTTTTCACCAAATATTTGGGACAAGAACTGAAATAAATTTGGCAAGATTCGACCACGAAGTGAGTACATACGATACATGTACATCTTACATTTGGAGGGGTTGTTGTTGAAACATGACACGAAAATGAAAAAAGAAGTAATTTGTCTACAAAAGCTCACAAGAAAGTATTCAAAAGTCGAAATTTTATCGATAACTAATAATGAATAAACATTACATTATTTAGATTTAAAAGTCAACTTTTTTTCGTATTTTTTTATGGACCCAAACATTGACATATTTATTTGAGTGCACAGCTTAGCTTAATAACTGATTTAACGTGTCCATATACCACTAGGGTTTCGAACACGCCTATCCCGAGTCCGGCCTCCGATAGGATCGGGGGTATTTGAATGCATCTAACAACTGGAAAGAAGGTGAAATAGGGGAAACTTGTACCATTGGTCTTATGGTGATGTCCATTCTATCGACAGCGGCAATGTGACCAAACATTTTGAGCCGTTGTGGAATCATAACAGTGTTGTAGGGTCTCCACGAGTACTCGAGTACTCAAGTACTCGAGTACTCAAGTACTCGGGCACGGGTCGAGTCTAGAAAGACTCGAGTCCGTTCACAAGACTCGAGTACCCGAGCAAGGAAGATCAATCTCATTTAATACTACTTTTACGTCATTTTGTCATATGCTTGTCACCGGGTACATTACAGGGCTGTGAGCCATTTAGGAAAAACAAAAGTCGAATGTGTGGAATGCAATACAATGGCATGATTTGGCATCCATGTTCAGCGCTGGAATTAAGATGCACAATGCTATTTTACTTATTCCTTAGTTTCATTATCATCTAGTAAATGGCGGGTACTCGGGTCCGGATCGGGTTTGACCTTCAAGTTATCGAGTCCAATATTTTGAACTCGCGGAGGTCCTACAGTGTTGATGACACAGTGTTCTCGTCGGGTGGAAAGTTAAAGGGAAAGAAAACGAAAAAGAAGAGGAAAAGCTTGGTTACCGTATATCGTTGTGTGTTGGTCAACTTTGTGTCAGACACATGCCCTTCCAGGTTGTGATACAGTTGCTAGAATATAAAGGGTTGCAAAAGCAACAGTTATCAAAATTCTGCCTGATGCATTTAAACATATCAGTCCTGAGGACTTTGATGCTGATATGGATAAGTACCAGAAGGTACAAATGTTTATTGGTGGGGGGGGGGGGGGGGGAGGGGCGAAGCATGGAATCTGTTTCGATCCTTTCTGTCAGTTTCCTCCGATTCTGTCTTCTTAGCTGTCAACACTATCGCCTACCTGTCTCAACTTCCTCCACGGGTGCAGTCTCTGTGTATTTCCCTGCACCCACCGGGTATCCTCGTCCTCTGCCGCTAATAAAGCTGGTCTGACCCATGGCACTATCTAACGACCGCCGGTAGTAGGGCTGCATAGTAGGTGGTTGCAAATGCCTCTTAACAATGCCAGAAGTAACTACTGAACACTCACCCGAAGTGGTCATACTAAGCCCACAGTTAAAAGCTGATGGGGAATGGCAGGTGTGTGGCACGGATAGCCACATGAGACAAGCACCTGTCGCGGATAGAAAAAGAAAGAAAGAAATGTTTTATTTAACGACGCACTCAACACATTTTATTTACGGTTATATGGCGTCAGACATATGGTTAAGGACCACACAGATTTTGAGAGGAAACCCGCTGTCGCCACTACATGGGCTACTCTTCCGATTAGCAGCAAAGGATCTTTTATTTGCACTTCCCACATGCAGGATAGCACAAACCATGACCTTTGTTGAACCAGTTATGGATCACTGGTCGGTGCAAGTGGTCCATTGAGCCTTGCGGAGCACTCACTCAGGGTTTGGAGTCGGTATCTGGATTAAAAATCCCATGCCTCGACTGGGATCCGAACTCAGTACCTACCAGCCTGTAGACTGATGGCCTACCACGACGCAACCGAGGTCGGTCGCAGATAGAGAGACAAGGACTGGGATGTGGAGATGGACAGCGAAAGCAGTTGAAAGATAGGAGGAGTTGCCAGATCGGGAAGAAATAAAACGGAATTCAAAGGAGAGAAAGAAAAAAAAGTATTGCACATGGAGTGACCCTCTGAAATCGTCCGATTCAATGCAGCATTTTAAACAAAATTTTGCCGACTGGGTAAATTGTTGATGTTCAAAGTGTATTTTATGTTTGTGCATTGTTAGACTACCTAAGATTGGGTGATGTGTATTCAAAATCAATCGTTTTTGCTGAGCAGCAACCCATATAGGACTATTGATATTTGATATGGTAAATATTTTGGTAATATTATAGGTATAACGGAATAACCGGATACATATACTAGTAATTACAATATTACACGTACGTATACATATATAGAAAGTGTATTTAACGACATCACTGGAGCACATTGATTAATTAATCATCGGCTATTGGATGTCAAACATTTAAAGGTAATTCTGATGCATAGTCATCAGAGGAAACCCGCAACATTTTTCCTAATATGCAGCAAGGGATCTTTTATATGCACTTTCCCACAGACAGGAAAGCATATACCACGGCCTTTGTCCAGTTGTGGTGCACTAGTTGGAACGAGAAAAACATCAGCTGAACGGATTCACCTAGGTGGTTCGATCCTGTGACGCAAGGACCTCAAACGAGCACTCATCTGACTGAGCTAAATACCGCCCCCATATATACATATGCGTGCGTGTGTGCACAGTGGTGGATCTAAGGGGTGCTCCCCCACCCCCACCCCCTAAATGTTGCGACAATTGGATTTTCTGGATTCGCCAGTGATGTGTGCGTGTGTAAGTTACTGATTGTGAATTGCCCACTGGCAGTGGTTGGCATTATAGACTTAGTATATATGATGTAGTAACTTCTAGATAGTTTAAAAGTAGATTAGTGCACCCTTAAAACGTCAAGGTCGGCGTAAAGCGAGGAATCTATGTTGACATAGTGCGTATTGCGTAATACGTATTGTGTGGGTGGACAAACAACAATTTATATAGAAATCAACTGAAGCCCATCCAAATGTGCATGATGCGTGTTACGTAATGCGCAATACGTTAATTCCCGAACTCCTCGGTGATCGTTCCAGTACACATTACGCATTATACGCACAATACGTACACATGAATTCCTAGCTTAAGAATTATTATTTTAGATAACTTTATATTATTTATAGATATTTAGTTGATGGATTTGAACACCCTCAAAACTTAGCAATTGGTTCCAAAAAGATTGTTTTAGGTGATGCATATAAACACATTTCTTTGTTTTTGCAGCGATTTTATCAGTCATCTTGAATTCTTACAATAATAACATTTCTCTGTAGAAAGGTAATGCAAGAATTTAATTCCTTTTCCGCTAGAAAACCCTGTATTTGAAGTAAAACATTGTTTTAGGGTAAAATAGAATGTAATATATGGCCACTACTTAATCCACCATTTTCAGAGCCATCTTGGATATAAATGATGAATGAATGAATGAATGTTTAACGACACCCCAGCACGAAAAGTACATCGGCTATTGGGTGTCAAAATATGGTAATGCAAACAAATAAAGTGATGATCAACATCAATATAAATAATTTATATTTAAATAAAAACACAGTGTAAAGAACTGTGCATAAATACAAATATCACAGATAGATACTGATTTTTACTTAAAATTTCAATTGTCTCTAAGAAAACAAGGGGATTTGTGCTGTATTGGCCATTCTCAAAGATAATGTTACACCCCTGCACCACGGTGAGGTTACAGCACGCGCAGGGGATTTAAATATTTCAGTTAGCATCTGTTGTAAATGAATATCTTGATCAATAAAAAAAAACACCCATATAGTCCGTCCCACAAAAACCCGCCTTTTTTTCATTTCATATTATGGAATTTACTACAAGTTATTTATTTCTGAGTCGATTTTTTTTTTAATTGCTCACAAACATAGTTGCCTCTTGCCCCCCCCCCCCCCCCCCCCGCGCTTTCTACGCCAGTGCACGGTGACGTCATCGATTGGCACACTACAACTTTTACAGGAAGATCAACCAAACGAGGCGATCGAGTGATATAAATTAAGATCGATTATGGGTAATAAATAGGACATTAAACTCGCTATCATTTCCTATCATGTTTCTGTCCCTCGTGAAATAATTTCCATAGTCTCTCACTAAATAAAGCTCGTGACAATTGAAAATTATTTCACTCGGGACATAAACATGATACGAAATGGAAGCTCGTTTAATGCAAAAAAAAAACAATCAGAAAATAGCAACGAACAATTATCAATTAGCAAATCGCAAGACGCAAACAGCAACGAGCAAATAGCAAAATGCAAGTAGCATGTCACCGCTAGTCTGTCACTTTAAAAATCCCGCGTAATTCGTAATCAACCGATGAGTTCCGAATGGTTCGAATCGGACCAGCCGAGTACATCCGATATTTCTCGAAAAGTAATGACTGGTTTTTTAGTTTGTTTGAGAAACGACTGAGGAACAGTCCATTACACGTGAGATTTGTTGTAAATAAACCATGCCAGCGCCAAGAAAACGAAAGCCTGACAGTAACGAGAAACCATCGTCAGATAATACAGAAACAGTCGATGAGAAATCCCCCACAGTAAGAAGTTGTGGCATTCCAAGTGTTAGCAGGGTTTGTTAGAGACACACGGAGAGAGAGTCTGAGCCACAGAGAGAGAGAGAGAGAGTGAGTGAGTGAGTGAGAGTGAGTGAGTGAGTGAGTGAGAGAGAGAGAGAGAGAGAGAGAGAGAGAGAGAGAGAGAGAGAGAGAGAGAGAGAGAGAGCAAAAAATTAAATAAAGAGGAAACAGTCTGTCGAATTATTACAAAACTACTGAAGGGGGCCTAGAAAGAGTTACACATTTTCTTCAGTTTAGTCCAAATTGGACATAGAAAATGGGTGGTTTTTAAAAACAAAAATATATATATATTATTGGGTCCACTTTGGACTATCCTCGGGTTAAATACCCAACTATCTTCGCCCGATTCGGACTATCCTCAGGTATAATAATAATCCTGATCCGAACCCCAAACTAAACTCTTTAATTAACCAGGGCTAGAATTTTTATAAAACCCACTAGCCTGGTAGCCATGAGATCAGTGATTTAAAAAAATTACTAGCCTTGATTAAAAATTCACTAACCCTACTTTACTTGAAGTTAATACAATTTTACTAAATAATAGTAATAATCAGATTTGTCACCTAAAGAGGGAGATAGAACTTAAAAATACTAATATTGGGGGGTTGGGGTGGGGGCAGGCAATTCATATTTACAAAATCATTTGACTCTTCTTTTTTAAAAAAATTTTCACTAGCCGTCGGGCATGGCAATATTAGTTATTTACTAGGTCATCGTTGAATATCACTAGCCATGGGAGTTGGGCTACCATAATCTAGAGGCCCTGCTCTAACCGTTTGCTTGATGCGTGGTCGGTCTGGGATCGATCCTCGTCGGTGGGCCCATTGGGCTATTTTTCGCTCTAACCAGTGCACCACGACTGGTATATTAAAGGCTGTGGTATGTGTTATCCTGCCTGTGGGATGGTGCATGATCATATAAAAGATCCCCTGCTGCTAATTGAAAAGTGAAGTGGCGACAGCGGGTTTTCTCTCTATATATCTGTGTGGTCCTTAACCATATGTCCGACCCCATATAACCGTAAATAAAATGTTTTGAGTGCGTCGTTAAATAAAACATTTCCTTCCTTCCTTCTTTCGAATAGATAATATTAACTTTGATGATGATGTTTTATTTTGCAGAGAAAACAAGACAAAAAGACTGTAACGGATCAGAAAACACATCCAGGTTTCTGTCGGCGGTGTCTTAGTTTTGGAAAATATGTTCTTCTGTTGTTGATAGTTCCTCCATTTTTGAATTATGCATCACTACAAAGGGAAGCTCAGCAATTGTTACCATCAGGTACATCTATTAACTATCATGTAGTAAGGTTTAGTACATTTACAGGCGTCAAATTTGGCATGTTAGTGGGCAAGGCCATTTTGGCCTAGCTCATTGGAGATATTTTACGGCATTGTGACCAAAAAGCAGACCGGCCTCGGTGGCGTACTGGTTAGGCCATCGGTCAACAGGCTGGTAGGTACTGGGTTCGGATCCCAGTCAAGGCATGGGATTTTTAATCCAGATACCAACTCCAAACCCTGAGTGAGTGCTCCCCAAGGCTCAATGGGTAGGTGTAAACCACTTGCACCGACCAGTGATCCATAACTGGTTCAACAAAGGCCATGGTTTGTGCTATCCTGCCTGTGGGAAGCGCAAATAAAAGATCCCTTGCTGTTAATCGGAAAGAGTAGCCCATGTAGTGGCGACAGCGGGTTTCCTCTCAAAATCTGTGTGGTCCTTAACCATATGTCTGACGTCATATAACCATAAATAAAATGTGTTGAGTGCGTCGTTAAATAAAACATTTCTTTCCAAAAGGCAGGGTACCGATGCAGATTTCAACAAGCGTCTTTAATATAACACAACAGCACTCATCAAAAGTATAGAAGTGTGAACAGTCGTGTTGATGTTTGATGACCAGTTTGGCCGTGTGACAGGGCATTGGGGGCCTGGTCACTGTTAAATTGGAGCCCTGCATTTAATACGCATGTATGTATAACAGATGTCTCAAGTCTCCACAAAATCTCATGGGGTTTTTTCTTTCGAAAATCTCAGTTTTTCTCTTGCGAAGAAAGTGTTTCCCTTGCTGCCCATCCAAGTTGCCTTAGTGTTCTTATTTCATTAAAATGAAGGTAACACCAGCCGTGCCCCCCCCCCCCCCCCCCCCCCAATAAATATTCAGCCCCTGCATCATGACACAAAATGAAAAGATTGTACAGCAGAAGTTCCTAACTAGGATTAGGTTCAGGTCAGGGTTCGGGTCATTTAGAATTAGGTTTGGGGTTCGGATCAGGATTATTATTATACCTGAGAATATAGTCTGAAAGATATTCATGGTTAGAAAGTAATTTAGTGCGCTCCCCCCCCCCCCCCACCCCCCCCCCCCCCCCCCCCCCCCCGAATAGAAATCACTGGGGATCAGTATAATTTGAATGTCGCTAGTCCATGAGCAGAGTAAATATTTCTCAGTGTTGATTTTATTTTATTTCATTTCATGATTTTTCATGATATGTCTGACATCATGTGCTTGCAGGTGGAGAGCTTTACGACATTGGCTGGTCTCAGAAACTCTTTATGATGTGTCATGGAAAAGGACCTCCAACTGGTAAATAAATATAACATATTGAAATGGCCATATTTTAAAAATATGTAATGATTCCCCCCTTGTTTTGGTTCTCCATTGAAAAAACTACTGTTGAATTTCAAACAACGGGGGTGGTGGGAGGGATGTAGCCCAGTGGTGAAGTGTTTGCTTGATGCGCGGTCAGTTTGGGATTGATCCTCGTCAGTGGGC
Source organism: Gigantopelta aegis (assembly GCF_016097555.1). Taxonomy (NCBI): domain Eukaryota; kingdom Metazoa; phylum Mollusca; class Gastropoda; order Neomphalida; family Peltospiridae; genus Gigantopelta; species Gigantopelta aegis. Next base: position 31,118,645 of record NC_054705.1, on the reverse strand, counting down.
CCATTGGGCTATTTCTCGTTTCAGCCTATGCACCACGACTGGTATATCGAAGGCCATGGTATGTGCTATCCTATCTGCGGGATGGTGCATATAAAAGATCCCTTGCTGCTAATGGAAAAATGTAGCTTGTTTACTCTGATGACTACAAGTCAAAATTACCAAATGTTTGACAGCCAATGATTAATAAATCAATGTGCTCTAGTGGTGTTGTTAAACAAAATAAACTTTATTTATTTTAAAACAACGGTTCATTTGGCAGACTCACTGGGGTTTTTCCCAACCCAACCAGCATCATGTTTCTGGTATATCTGGTATGTGGTGTCCTGCTGTGGGAACGTGTATACATGTATAAAAGATCTATTGCTACTAGTGGAAAAATGTAGGTTTTGTTTTAAAAAGGAGTTAATTTTGTTTAACAACATCACTAGAGCACATTGATTTATTAATCATTGGCTATCAAACATTTGGTAATTTTGACATATAGTCTTAGAGAGGAAATCTGCTATATTTTTCCATTAGTAGGTGGGGATCTTTTTTATGTACCATCCCATAGACATGATAGCATATACCACAGTGTTTGATATACCAGTCATGGTGCACTTGCTGGAACGAGAGATAGCCCAATGGGCCCACCAACAGGGATTGATCCCAGACTGACAGTGCATCAAGTGAGCACTTTACCACTGGGCTACAGGTTTTTACATTGAAGACTAAATGTCCAAATTACCAAATGTTTGAGATCCAATAGCCAATGATTAATTAGTCGATTTACTCTAGTGGTGTTGTTCAAAATAACTTGCTGTTTTAGTCATAGTGGGGTGTATCGTAGTCCATGTAATGGAGAATTTTACATGGGTCGCAGGATCAACGGCCCTTGGCAAAATGAGGTGGAGGGGGGTGGGGGGAGAGATGTTTCTCGGTAACAAGTCTCTTCAGCGTTCAATTGGTTGTATTATATCCTTTGTCCCGTGTGAGTCACAAAAAGGGCTGTCAGGCGTAGATCTTTTGCAGAGCCCCACAGCTTGGCATCCATCATAGTACTCACAGGCCACATTTGTTGCCTCTCTCTGTTATAGAGTGGACAGGACTGCAGGAAGTGTTGTGGTGTTTGGTAATCTTTTCCACAATTAAAGAGAGCCGAGGGCTGAATACCAATCTTTTTAAGATGTCCAGTCACAAGTCTCTGAAATTTGCCTCATTCCAGCCAATACACCATGACTAGTATATCAAAGGCCATGTTATGTGCTATTCTGTCCGTGGGATGGTGTGTATAAAAGATTCCTTGCTGTTAATAGAAAAAGTTTGGAGTTTCCTCTCGAAAATTACATGCCTTGGTGCCCTGATTTTTGTTATTACCTCCTCCCCCCCCCCCCCCTTTGCAATTTAAAATTTGACCCCTGTTGGACCCCAAATAGCTGCATACATGCAATTTAAAATGTACTGTTATGGCCCCCCCCCCCCCCCCCCCCCCCCCCGCATTCTACCCAAGTTAGACACCAAATAGTTGCATAGATTAAAACGAGCTGAGATGTTATAAAACCAACATTCCTCTTTTCTTGCGTGGGGCGGGATATAGTCCGTGGTAAAGCGCTCGCTTGATACACTGTCAGTTTGAGATCGATCCCCATCGGTGGGCCTATTGGGCTATTCCTCATGCCAGCTAGTGCACCACGACTGGTATATCAAAGGCCATAGTATGTACTACCCTGTCTGTGGGATTGGTGCATATAAAAGATCCCTTGCTGCTAATCGAAAAGAGTATGTTTGTTAATTTAATGTCATAAGCCTTAGAAGTGGGGGTGGGTGTATGGGATACTGGCTTCAAACTCTGAAGATATTGCATAACCCCATCCCCACCGCACCCCACTCCCGCTGAAAAATCGAAGTAATATATTAACTGCCCCTACCCCCATTGAGGTTTTGTTATTCCTATTTATTCCAGTTTGTACACAATTAGCTGAAAAAGATACATTTTCATATTCATATATAAATACTCAATACAGTACTGCGTAAAACAAATTTGGCTAAAGCATTTTCTATATGGCTAATAAAAATTCCATTTGGCTAATATTTTGGCTACAGGTATTTTTGATCCAGGGTGAGCCCTGTATATATAACCGTAAATAAAATGTGTTGAGTACGTCGTTAAATGAAACATTTTTTTCCTCTTTTTCTTGCAGTCATTCTAGACTCGCCAACAGGAATGTCATCTGATGTTTGGGCTCTAATATGGCCAAAAATTTCCCAGCATGCAAAAGTGAGGGTTTTTTGGTAATTTTTATTGGTGATCGTATTAGTTTTTGTGTCAGTGTTTGTGTTAAACCCAGGATTCATATTGATTGATTGATTTCAACGTACAATGTATTTTCGTGCTTGTATCCAATTTAGTTTCAAGCACGCTGCCCTGGACACACACCTCAGCTATCTGGGCTGTCTGTTCAGGACAGTGGGTTAGTTGTTAGTTGGTTAGTGAGAGAGAAGAGGGTGTAGTGGCCTTACACCTACCCATTGAGCCCTTAAGAACTCGCTCTGGGTTGGAGCCAGTACCGGGCTGCGAACCCTGTACCTACCAGCCTGTAGTCCGATGGCTTAATCACTGCGCCACCTAGGCCGGTCCAGGATTCATAACAGTGGTCTGTGAAAAGCAGTCCCTTTTTAAGAGCTAGGAGGTGAAATAGAAATTCACCCACTAAAACCATTTTAAAAAAACACAGGTAATTTTTTTTCACGAGAGAGATGTTTGTATGATTATCTCATCTGCTATTTATCTGTTAATTCTGTTATACTTTAATTCAGTAATGCTCTCAAATCCATATCGGAGGTCATCATTTTACACACAGTATACCAAAACCTCTCGCCTCCAGGTAACCTCTTGTTTTTTGGGCTTAGTCGGACTTTAAATATTTTGGCCGCGTGTTTCAAAATTTTATGTCTATTTTTTTGTAAACAGTCTGACACACTTCATTTTGGTAGCCCGTCTAAATTACTCAAATCACCTTAAAACTTTTTCGGCTGAGCACTCTAATTTTATTTTTGGACTTAACTACTAAATTGTTATTCCAAATTCAAACTTACCTCCCCCCTTGTGGCCCGGACTTAGTCACTGGCGATGTCAGAGATTAAGCCCGGGACAGGTGTGTTCGAAACCTTAGTGGTATATGGATGTAAAAAAGGTTGTCTCTGTCTCTCTCTCTCTCTCTCTCTATCTGTCTCTGTCTGTCTGTCTCTGTCTCTGTCTCTCTCTCTCTCTCTGTCTGTCTCTCTGTGTCTGTCTATGTGTGTCTCTCTCTCTCTCTGCCATAGTTTGACACCCAATAGCCGATGTATTTTTCGTGCTGGGGTGTCGTTAAACATTTCATTCATTCATTCATTCATTCTCTCTCTCTCTGTCTCTCTCTCTCTCTCCCTCCCCTCTCTCTCTCTCCCCTCTCTCTCTCTCTCTCTCTCTCTCTCTCTCTCTCTCTCTCTCTTCCCCCCCTCTCTTACCCCCCCCCCTCTCTTACCAATACCTCATCTCACCTCGTGCTAACATTTTAATCCAGCCTTACCCAGTCTTTTCCCCAGAAATATGACCGCTGTATAAATAGCCAGCCCTCTGTAGCCGAGGCTATATACACTGCATGCTGCTGTATCTAATCCAGTACTGTGTATACTAATGTATTTTCGCCAATCTCCCTTGAATCTGCTATATACAGAGCCCACTGTATTTTTATATTTGTTTCAGGTGTGTGTTTATGACCGAGCTGGTATTGGTTTCAGCGAACGTCCACACAAGGTAAAGTGGATACATTTGCTACAAACTGTCATCTGGGCCCATGCTTATAAAACTTTTAGACCACACTCAATCTCTAATGAAGGAAGGAAGGAAATATTTTATTTAACGACGCATACAATGCATTTTATTTACGGTTATATGGCATCAGACATATGGTTTAGGACCACACAAATATAGAGAGGGGAAACCCGCTGTCGCCACTTCATGGGCTACTCTTTTTGATTAGCAGCAAGGGATCTTTTATATGCACCATCCCACAGACAGGATAGTACATACCACAGCCTTTGTTACACCAGTTGTGGAGCACTGGCTGGAACGAAAAATAGCCCAATGGGGTCACCAACAGGGATCGATCCTAAACCGACCACGCATCAAGTGAGCGTTTTACCACTGGGCTACGTCCCGCTCGTAATTTCTAATGACGTCACGCGCATACAATGTCATGACATTAGTGTCTCGGATTCTATTAGAGAGTCGAGTCTAGTTATAAGCACCAGCCCGGATCATATTCCAAGCATTAGGATGTTGTTCACCAAACTGACAAATGTAAATTTAAAGTGGTACAGTTATGTCTATGGGAAGGTGCACATATAAAAAGAAATAATTCATTGTCCCTGTACAAGTGGCTCCAACAGACCAGTTAAGACTTGTGTTGTTGCTTTCCATCTTGGCAAAATATACCGTCAAATTCCTGTTATAAACATACAAACACATGCACGGACACCGGCCTCGGTGGCGTCGTGGCAGGTCATCGGTCTACAGGCTGGTAGGTACTGGGTTCGGATCCCAGTCGAGGCATGGGATTTTTAATCCAGATACCGACTCCAAACCCTGAGTGAGTGCTCAGCAAGGCTCAATGGGTAGGTGTAAACCACTTGCACCGACCAGTGATCCATAACTGGTTCAACAAAGGCCATGGTTTGTGCTATCCTGCCTGTGGGGAGCGCAAATAAAAGATCCCTTGCTGCCAATCGGAAGAGTAGCCCATGTAATGGCGACAGCGGGTTTCCTCTCAAAATCTGTGTGGTCCTTAACCATATGTCTGACGCCATATAACCGTAAATAAAATGTGTTGAGTGCGTCGTTAAATAAAACACTTCTTTCTTTCTTTCATGCACGGACACCCACACAGACCCCAAAAAAACATGCATGTGCACGTACACACACACACAAGAATAGTAACTCAAGACATGTTCCATCTAAAATTGTGCCTAAAATGTTTAATTCCTTTTAGAAGGCATTAAAACGTTTCTTCTGAAATAAGGGGCGGAGCAAAGCAGAGCCCGTTCTTATTTCTGAAGAAACGTCTTACGCCTTCTAACCGATTTAGACGGCATTTCATAGGTTCATTACTTGATATGGGCGGGGCAAGCGTCATTAATTGTTCGCGCCAGTTGTTTTGACGTCATTCATACAGCTCTTGGTAATGATGTCTGGCCAATTGTGTCGAAGTAATTTCGGATACATGACTTGTTATTAAGACTTCTTTTTGGTGTGTCTTCACGATTAAGACGATTAAAATGCTGATATCCGATTGGTTGAATTGGAGAGAAACCGACAAAATGCTGTCTAAAGAATACTAAGTTGAATGCATCTGCATGTGATTGAAAAAAAAAACTGTAATTTTATAAAATTGTACTATTTACAAAATGAGGATATGAAGTAAAATGATGGTAAGATGTGTTATATTTGATATGTTATATTTGTCATGTTTTGAAGCCAAAACAATCGTGCAGATCCTGTCTGTTGCAGACGTGATTGTGATGTTCTTTGTTTTCAGAACAGCTCCGAGTCGTATGGTGAGATGGTGGACAAGAGGTGGCAGCCATTCACAGCAGAAAAGTGTGTACTGGTGCAGTTGATAATTAATATATTAAAAGTAAATACAAATGATGTTACAGTGTGACAAAAAAATGCAGGTAGCTACGTTAAATAATAATAGTCATTACATTATGCTTATTTTAGATTAACTTCCAGTTTGTTCATGTTTAGTTACAGCAATTTCTTTTTCTGATTGTAATAACAAAAATAATTATCTCTCTTAGTTCTCTCTTCTGGTCTAAAAGGGGAATCCCCTTGGGATTGACCAGTGGTCGGAATTGGTTTAAATGACTAAAATAATGAAGCCATATTTGACATAAAATATTGTAGTCCAAAATTCTATTGCTTGCTAGATTGTATAGTGCTAGTTTATTGAGATAAATAATTTGGGTATTTATTTATATAAAAGGTAAACATTTGTATTGGTGTAAATAAAACAATGAGGTATTATCATGAGATCGATATTGTTTTATTGAGCACCAAAAATACTGACCAATTCTATTTTCTTTTCTTCATAAAATGACATCATATCAATCTCATGACAGCCACACGGTCATGTTTCACTGTTGTATGTCACTGTTTTACAGAATGGTTGACGACCTGTGTCCTCTCTCACTTGATCATGTTTCACTGTTGTATGTAACTGTTTTACAGAATGGCTGACGACCTGTTTCCACTCTCACGTGATCATGTTTCACTGTTGTATGTCACTGTTTTACAGAATGGCTGACGACCTGTTTCCACTCTCACGTGATCATGTTTCACTGTTGTATGTCACTGTTTTACAGAATGGCTGACGACCTGTTTCCACTCTCACGTGATCATGTTTCACTGCTGTATGTCACTGTTTTACAGAATGGCTGATGACTTGTTTTCCTCTCTCACGTGATCATGTTTCACTGTTGTATGTCACTGTTTTACAGAATGGCTGACGACCTGTTTCCACTCTCACGTGATCATGTTTCACTGTTGTATGTCACTGTTTTACAGAATGGCTGACGACCTGTTTCCACTCTCACGTGATCATGTTTCACTGTTGTATGTCACTGTTTTACAGAATGGCTGACGACCTGTTTCCACTCTCACGTGATCATGTTTGACTGTTGTATGTAACTGTTTTACAGAATGGCTGACGACCTGTTTCCACTCTCACGTGATCATGTTTGACTGTTGTATGTCACTGTTTTACAGAATGGCTGACGACCTGTTTCCTCTCTCACAGGATCATGTTTGACTGTTGTATGTAACTGTTTTACAGAATGGCTGACGACCTGTTTCCTCTCTCACGTGATCATGTTTGACTGTTTATTTGTAACTGTTTTTCAGAATGGCTGATGACCTGTTCCACCTCTTCACTGTGAGCAGTCAGCAGGAAAAGCCGTTTATTCTCGTGGGTGCCGAGCTGGGGGCGCTTGTTGCTCAGTTCTACACCAACATCTATGAAAGGTTGGTTAGTTTTGTGTTCTACACAAGTTCTCTTCCAGACAAAAATGGATACATTTTTTACCCAGCAGGAATCTGAAAATTGCAAGAAAAATTTGTTTTTATTTGCACATCACTTGCACAAAACTAATTTTGTGTAACTTAATTTTCGTTCACACATTAAAGGGACATTCCTGAGTTTGCTGCAATTTTAAAGATGTTATCGACTAACAGAGACTTTTTAACGATTGTAATTACATATCAAATATATTTTTCTGCATAAAATGTTAGTGGCTGTATATTAAACGTGTTTCTGATCGTTGTAATATTTGTACTGGGTTAAATTTCATTTTATTTCCTAAAATATAATTTTTTCGTACATACAAAATTATTTGAAGACAAAATCCAGTTTGGGCTTCTTACAAATATTAAGACGACTAAAAACACGTTGAATATACAGACACTGATATTCTAAACAAGAAAATATATTTAATATGTAAGTTTAATCGTAGAAATATTTTATTAGTCGGAAACATCTTATAATGCAGCGAACTCGGGAATGTCCCTTTAATCTTAGGACATAATTTACACGGTCATGGTAGGTATTTGCAAAAATCAAAATTGGTTATATCAATTTTTTCAGTTCTCAGAGACCTGGGGCCTAATTCACTAAACTCTCACGACCTTGCGATCTCGCAGTGCAGTGTAAAAAGACTTGCAAAGATGATGCCTAAGAGATATAAGGGAATTAGAATCCTGCCCAGTTAGGTTAAACTTTTAAAATGTAACAAAATCGAGGCATCATAATTATTGGAATAGAGTCCTAGTAAACAGAGAATAACTAGTTAATGACGTCGGACGTCTGCTTTATCCTGTGACAGTAAGAATGGGAAGAGCCTCGTGGAATTTCTCGTTCAGCCTGAACAGGATAAAGCAGATATCCGACGTCATTAACTAGTTATTAGCTTTATCCTCTAGACCATAAACATTAAGGAGAAAAGCCATTATTTCTGTTATTTTCAGCCACATTGTACGATGACCTAGAGGTCAAATGAGCGATTTTGTAATGTAGGCTGTGCGTCATGTGACATCATAAGTCATATCCTGATAGCAGCAGGATATGATTTCGCTTTATCCGTCATCATATTCTGTCAATAGAAACGGTGGTTGCAGGATAAATAGAGGATATTTCATGTTTTTTGTCAAATATGATTTATATCTCACGGAGTGAAGTTTGCAATAATATTTCACGAGTCCATGTGTGATATAATTGCAAACTTCACTCAATGAGATATAAATCATATCTGACAAAAACGTGAAATTTTCTATTTACTGTTGGCAATTTATCTTTATTTTTAAAATGCTAGCAGCAAAATAGTTTCGGCTTTCGTACAGTGAAGTTAACACTTTCTACAGTGACGATAACACATTTTAGAGTGTAATAGTGAAATTTTTTACTCAAAAATGTCTTATCGTCACTGAGTGACTGATAACACTTTTATTTCTCCGATATTTTAAGATATTTCACTAAATGTTATATAATAAATGTGTTTGACTCGAACGTTACTAAATGTGCGACTTTGTTTTCTACAGCCATGTGTTTGGCCTGGTGTTGATCAACCCACTGACGGAGGAGATCTTTGATCAGGATCAGGGCGTGTGGACTCAGTACTGGTGAATAATTCTCTTTAATTACGGTCTTCTGAGTTTGCTGCTGTTGTAACGTGTTCAGGGGGGGGAGATGGATCATAGAATGTGGCCCAGTGGTAAAGCACTCGCCTGGTGTACATTATAATGATGTATATACAGTCAGACTTCGTTACTACGACATTTACACACCATCCGACCACAAATTGTCGGGAACGAACGTACACCAATGCTATTCTGTTCATTACTTACGCAAATTAGGAACAAACATGCACCTAACGTCTAAAAACACTTCTTTACAACGACATTACATAATCACAGATGACGATGTAACGTTGGCAGTACACACAGCCATTTGGCATCCTTGATCTCGTCGCGAGCAGACAGTTGCATGATGTCTGAGTTACCGCTGTCGGCTAACTATAGACGTGTATTGCTTTTGAACAGAAGCCTTTCGTCCTTCAATTAAAGGATTAACTTCGAACAATCAAGTCTACTAGCTTTATGACATTTTGTAAACGAAGTAGGTACCAATCGATTAGATTGACTGTGAATGCGCTTGGATTAATAATAATATAATAATTTATTTAATGATGGTCTGTGATCCATCCCATCGGTGGAACCATTGGGCTATTTCTCATTCCAGCCAGTGCACCACGACTGGTATATTAAATGCTTTGGTATGTGTTATCCTGTCTGTAGGATGGTGCATATAAATGATCACTTGCTACTACTGACACCCAATAGCCGATGATTAATAAATCGATATAACGACAATTTTGATATAACGACAAAGTGACCCAGGGACGAACGTGGTCGTTGTAACGAGGTCTAACTGTAGTTATTTGACTGACTAATGATGTTTATAGTTATTTGACTTACAGGTTTTGTAGACTGGTATATTGTAATGATGCACTTGGTTATTTGATTGACAGGTTTGGTAGACTGGTATATTATGATGATGTACTTGGTTATTTGATTGACATGTGGGTGGACTGGTATATTATAATGATGTACTTGGTTATTTGATTGACATGTGGGTGGACTGGTATATTATAATGATGTACTTGGTTATTTGATTGACATGTGTGGGTGGACTGGTATATTATAATGATGTACTTGGTTATTTGATTGACATGTGGGTGGACTGGTATATTATAATGATGTACTTGGTTATTTGATTGACATGTCGGTGGACTGGTATATTATAATGATGTACTTGGTTATTTGATTGACATGTGGGTGGACTGGTATATTATAATGATGTACTTGGTTATTTGATTGACATATGTGGGTGGACTGGTATATTATAATGATGTACGTGGTTATTTCATTGACAGGTTTGGTAGACTGATTATTATAATAATGTCTTTGGTTAATTGAATGATAGGTTTGGGTGGACTGGTATATTATAATGATGTACTTGATATTTGATTGACAGGTTTGGGGTGGACCGGTATATTATAAATATATACATGATATTTGATTGACAAATTTGGGTGGACTGGTATATTATGATGTAATTGGTTATTTGATTGACAGGTTTGGATAGACTGGTACTTATATACATTATATTTGATTGACAGGTTTGGGTAGACTGGTAAATATATACATGATATTTGATCGACAGGTTTGGGTAACTGGTAAATATATACATATTTGATTGACAGGTTTGGGTAGACTGGTTTACAAATCAAAATGTATTACATGATATTTGATTGACAGGTTTGGCCAGCTCGTCCCCACCTTCCAGTCATTTCAGCTGGGAGCTGCTCTCGGGCTGACCCGCCTTGCTCTCCTCTTCGGACTGATTAAACAACCCCTAGCAATGGTCGCCGTCGCTCCTGACGTGCACAACAGACAGGTATGGTACCTGTTACTTGACTTCAGACATTTCTGTATGCTTTTTACACCATCAAACTTGCAGCAAAATAACATTAAAATTTAAAAAATGATTTCATGTCATTGGTCTTTTTTTTAATCATTTATTTCTGCAGTTGTGTGACCAGAAGTGGTATACTATTAGTGGCACTTTTTTTTTTAATGGGGCATACAGTCCCCTTTCAAAATTCTGAATTTCTTAAGTAGGGGCAGGTCGTAGCCCAGTGGTAAAGCACTCGCTTGATGTGCGGTCGGTTTAGGATCGATCCCCATCGGTGGCCTCATTGGGCTATTCCTCGTTCCAGCTAGTGCTCCACAACTGGTGTAGGAAAGCCCGCGGTATGTACTATCCTTTCTGTGGGATGGTGCATATAAAAGATCCCTTGCTGCAAAGCGAAAAGAGTGGCCTATGAAGTGGCGACAGCGGGTTTCCTCTCTCAATATCTGTGTGGTTCTTACCATATGTCTGACGCCATATAACTGTAAATAAAATGTGTTGAGTGTGTTGTTAAATAAAACATTTCCTTCCTTCATTCAAAATGTCCAAGCTAAAAGTTTCAAACTATTTAAAACAAGGATGATATCATTATTCATTATGTGACATCAATTTCAGTACATCATTATTGTCACTATTCTAGGGTTGTTTTAACTTTGAGTCAAAAAGCAAGTTTAATGCAGGATTTTCAATACTTTTGGAAAGGAAACGTGATATTTGACTACAATTTAGCACAACATTGTTGTTTTTTCGTTGTTTTTGTTTTGTTGTTTGTTTTGTTATTTTAATCTGAAAACAGTAGAACAGATGCAATATGACGTCATCGTGTCTGGTCAGATATGCATCATCGGCATTCCCATGATCAGCGTTCCCATGATCGATGTTCCCATGATTGGTGCTCCCATGATCGGCGTTCTCCTGCTGAATCAGCCACTGGTTTAGGCAAATGGCTTGCATTGTCATCCTCCATAATGGCCTTGAGGAATTTGTTTTCGAAGTTGTATTGCGTCAGTTCATGTAGGTTCAGTTGTCCATCACTTCTGCGTCTCCTGCTTCTACATCTTCGGATGAGTACGATTCTCTCCTTTTTCGTCTGGGTTTAATTTGACTTCAGTTACATGCTATATAGAGAATAACTAGTTAATGACGTCGGATATCTGCTTTATCCTATGAAGGTAAGAATGGGAAATTCCACAAAGCTCTGCCGAGCAGGATTTCTCATTCTGCCTGAACAGGATAAAGCAAATATCCAACGTCAGTAACTAGTTATTATCTTTATCCTGCAGACCATAAACATTAAGGGGAAAAGCTATCATTTCTGTTATTTCAGCCACATTGTGCGATGACCTAGAGGTCAAATGAGTTATTTTATAATGTCGTTATGCGTGTGACATCATGTGAGTAACGTTGCTTTTACCGTCATCATATTCTGTCAATAGAAACGCTGTTGCAAGATAACTAAGTGTAATCTTGTTTTGTTTACAGAAATACTGATACGTAAGTCTAATCTTGTTTTGTTTACAGAAATACTTGATACGTAAGTCTAATTTTGTTTTGTTTACAGAAATACTTGATACGTAAGTGTAATCGTGTTTTGTTTACAGAAATACTTGATACGTAAGTGTAATCTTGTTTTGTTTACAGAAATACTTGATACGTAAGTGTAATCTTGTTTTGTTTACAGAAATACTTGATACGTAAGTCTAATTTTGTTTTGTTTACAGAAATACTTGATACGTAAGTGTAATCTTGTTTTGTTTACAGAAATACTTGATACGTAAGTGTAATCTTGTTTTGTTTACAGAAATACTTGATACGTAAGTCTAATCTTGTTTTGTTTACAGAAATACTTGATGTGTAACCCTCGTCACCTGAGTTCTGTGGTGGATGAACATCATTTCATCAATGAAACATTTTCACAAATGAGGTATTTAAGATAAAATACTCATTGTAATACTTTTCATGACAGCACTCACCCCACTGTTTCTCAGGGATAACAACAGGTCTTCTCACTGCACTAGTAAAATGGTATTTGCTCAAAGGGATGAGATATGATTGCAAACTTCACTTGATGAGATATAAATCATATTTGACAAAAAACCATGAAATTTTCTATTTATTATATAACTTTTGGCAATTTACCTTTATTTTTAAAATGCCAACAGCAAAATAGTTCCGGCTTTCTTACAGTGAAGATAACACTTTCTACAGTGACGATAACACATTTTAGAATGAAATAGTGAAATTTTCACTCTAAAATGTGTTGTCGTCACTGAGTGACTGATAACACTTTTATTTCACTGATATTTTAAGATATTTCACTAAATATTATATAATAAAATTATTTATTAACCAGTTGGACCTGTAGGGTACTCATGATTCCAACCGGATGGGTCTATAGATTTCGTCCAAGTCCTCCTGTTTGTCTGTCCCACATATTGTCTTCGAGACTTCTGTTTTGCAATGCCTCAAGATATTAAGCTGAAATTGTGTGTATAGCTTTAACATGTTCTGTTACAGATCAGGGCTGTGGCGTAGCCCAGTGGTAAAGCGCACGCCCGATGCGC